>NC_089530.1:5308601-5353533 GCF_963924715.1 Thunnus thynnus
ACATACAGTATACTCTGGCTCCCCAAGCACTTGTTGTTCTACTAATTTAGCTGACTGAGCACATAAAGTCTGGGAAAACTCCCCGAGCCAAGGACAAGAGGACTTTGAGAGTCATTATCACCTCCACATCTGCTGGTTTCACTCAAGTCAAGATTCCCTCGGCGCTAATACCTGTTAGATAACTTCTCAAACACAGAGGGAGAGAAAGAGAGAGACGGCAGAGAGGAGGGCGGCCGGGGGATGTGCAAACACTAGGGGGCAGTCTAATACAAAGCATGGCAGTTGGGGAGTGTGTGGTCCTGAATCAAGATACTCTGCGGAGATGGAGACTTGTTGAAGCTCATAACTTTTTCAACCCTCCTAGAAAACAACAGCACAGCCTAAATCTGGCACAAACAGCGCTCTTCTTGTTTATACAGATGATCATCACTTTGTAATCACTCAATTTTTCAACCAACTTTAAACATGCGGTCATTTAGTCTATAATGGCTCTGTTTAGCGCTCATTAAGCCATTAGAAAGTGCAGGTCACACCGTTCAGGCCCCTCACCCAGTTAGACAAAAGGCAGAGAATGGACGGCTTTATTCTGTCTTTGGCTTCCGCTGTTCAATATTCTCCTCTCTTCTTCTCTTCACGGTTACATAAACACCATCTGAGATAGCCAGCCACATCCTCCATATTAGATTCCATTGAATCTGCACATAATGGCTGTGGTGTGGCCGTGCTGCGGGGTGGAGGGCTCTCTCTCTCTCGCTCTCTAGGTTGGTGGGACCCAGCGGCGGTGCTGCTAAAGCGTCTGTTTAGCAGGGAAGCCAGCGCGCCTTGATGTGGCTTCAGAGGAATGAGAGCCGCGGCCGCAGAAGGAGCTGCATGGAGCTGCTTCAGCGAGCTGTAATATGAGTCAGAAAACAACACCAGGCACCTCCAGCCATGCTCACTCACCGTGTGTGTGTGTGTGTGTGTGTGTGTGTGTGTGTGTGTGTGTGTGTGTGTGAGAATGGGTGTGACTGCAAATAGCACACCTGTGTGTCTGTGCTCGTACACTCTATGTCTGCATTCCCCTCTACTGTGTGTGCATGTGTACTATAAACTCTGTTAGGCAGTTTTTGTAAGTCTCTGTGAGTGTATATCCGTGTGTGTGTGTTATGTGTGTATGTCCATGCACTTGTGTGTGGTGTGTGAGTCTGTGTGTTTAAGATAAGATGAATGCCATTGATCCTGAACAGGAAATGTGTCTGCAAACAAGCATGTGCACACAGTATGTATCTGAGTGTGTGTGTATGCGTGTGTGTGTATATGTCCCGGCTTAAAAATGTATGTGTGTGTGTGTGTGTGTGTGTGTAACTGCGCCTGCTGGTGTGCCGTAGGTGTAGGTGAAAGTGTGTTTTATGAATGTCATTTCAAGAACCTTCTGTACATTCAGTGCGTTGATACTGACTCTAATATAATATAGAGTCACATTGCATAATAATATATGCAGGATTCGACCATTTGATCTGCAATATAGATTTATATAACATTTTTTGGATGGTTACAATTTCAAAGAATGCTCCCACAATGTCATATGTCTGAAAATGTTTTGTATAATGTTCTGGCAATGTAGACGTACCATACTGTAAGTATATGTTACACATAAACAAAGGACATTCTCAGTGATGTGGACGAGAGCAAAGATTACATAATGTTCTTTCCTTAGTACTGCTGCTAAAGTTGTGTCAAAATGTTTCAGGAATATTCTCACAGCACATTCTGAAAACCTTTTAAAAACACTGCACCAAAAATCATTATCAGATTGTTTAAAAAAATGCATTAATATAACCCATAGGAATGTCACTGGAGCAGTCCTGGAACCAAAACTCCCTAGCTGGGACAGCAGTTAAATTTTTATAGTGACTAATACAGTAATTGTAATGCTACCATATGGGAATTATAATGCAGAACTGCAAGTGTGTCAGCTCTGATGTGGCAGCAGTAACAGAATGAGGATGTGCGAAGAGCAACTCAATATGAAACATTTATGTAAATTTCCTGCTGTAAATTTACATTTCATGGTTTATTTTTAATGTTATAAACCACAGAAACATACATTTATTTAAATCATTTGACAACAGTTTTATAGACATTGCTTTTACAGGGCATGCTTGCATGTTGTTTAGTTTGGCATATTGAATGGCACTTAATACTACAATACCCATGAGTCTTATTGATTGATGCTATAGGAATGATGGCAGCAAGAGCCAGGAAATCATTTTTAGCATGTAGGGAATACTTCAGTATTAATTTGTCTGATGTGGAATTTGTCCAAAATTTAATCAAAATCACAACTCTTCATATAATTAACTTTTTATAAGTAAACCCGCATTTTTATATTTTCAAACAATATTTTGGCTTTTCAGACAAAACGTAGTTAGTTAATGATATACTAACTCCAGGCCACTACTGTTGGTAGTAAGCTAGTTAGCTAGGCATGCTAATGTTTGCGTCTTATGTTTGAGCAGACAAACCCAGTGTTTAAACCATTCTTTTCACTTTTACAGATGTGTTTTGGGGTGTTGGTAAAGACACCATCCTCCAAACTCTATATACAGAGTATCGCTCTTACTACAGCCCCATAAACTCCACCTCGACATGTGGAGGCGTTGAATTGTCCCAGTCATGGTCATCAAACATTGTTTATGGAAAAAACAAACAGGACTAACTTTAAGGAATTCCTCCAACTACCCCACTCTGTAGTAATTGGATAAGGATGCAAATACAGTTATAACACAATGATAGAAATTCAAAACAGTGATGGGATTTGTGATCCTAATGAAATAGTAGTGTAACTTTCTCCAATTTTACATTACACCTTCTTACCCGTGTACCCCTCCTCACCACCTTGTTTTGAAACTGTGGTCCCTGTTGTCCGGTGGTAAAGTGAGCTTCAGTAGCGCTCCGAGAATCATTAATTCAGCTGGCCATGGTTGAAGGGGCTGAATGGTGAAAAGAGAACAACAAACAGGGACCTAACTCTTAATAAAGCACCCTGGTTTCAGGGATGTAATGGGGGGATTTTGGGGAGCATTTAAGCCGATTGTATTCACTCTCTTCAGTGGGGCACTCAGTTTGGAAAGTCCCACCATTCACCTGCTGTTGTATCCCTTTCTGGGAAAAATCAACGCAAAGAAATTCCCGCAATCTCTACCGTATCCACATCTCCTCTTCCTGGCCGTGTGTTTGGCCATCAGGGTGGGGTCTGTGGTGGACAGGACAAGGTGTGTGTCTGATCAAACACACCTGGTCAAACCCCCCCACTGCGCACAGTGCCCTTAATACAGAGGCAGTAACGGCTGACAGGAAACAAACACTATTCACTACACTATTCATACGTGTAGCCTTGTGCGTGTGCGTGTGTGTGTGTGTGTGTGTGTGTGCGCTTGTGTGTGTGTTTGCATGCACACATGTTTCCATGCGTGCAGGGGAGCTTTCAGCAACTGGTGTGAAGGAATCCAACTCCAGTGGCGGTGACCCCCACGATTTACTCCCCCCCCACCTCCTCCTCTTCTTTTCCCTCTTCTTCCTCTCCCCACTTCTCTTTCACCCTCTTCATCATATCACCCTTACACCGCCTGCCCTGGAGAGACAGCTGCGGAAGACATTATGTTATGCTGTGCGTGTGTGTGTGACAGAGAAAGATAAAACGAAAGAAAGAAAATGAGAAGATAAAGAGGGAAGGAAGAGTGTGAGAGGTAGAGAAAGAGAGCATTCGACACAGTGGTAAAGGGAAGGCACACTGAACTTTTGCCGACATTCACATACGTGTTTCTGCAGTGTCCTCTCAAAAACAGTTGCATCTGGTTTAAAAACAACCCCTATGTAGCCCCTTCAACATATGTCTCACAGATCTACATCAGTGGGGCAGGGGCTCCTTATGTACTCAATCAAAAGGACAATCAGTCTTATGCATTTGAACATTGGACCAAAATTTAGGAATCTTTCACTTCCTGTACATTGAGCAATTTGGGAGGTGGGCTGACAGCTGACAGCTAAAGTTCAACCCTGATGTTAGTCTTTATGGTTATTTCACCGCAATCTGAGGGGTCATTTCACCCACAATTTCAAAATTGCCTATTCATCATAGAAAATTGCATTTCTTGGAAAAGAAAAAAAATAAACATTCATATTCACTTTGTGTTTAACATTCAAGGCCGCTGTAACTGCGCTGCCTCGCCAGAATCAAAGCAGTCTCCTCCAATCATCCGTATTATTGTGGGCATGGGAGCTGGACATTTGGATTTTGATTTATGGGAGAACTTGTTGGGTCCATCAGTTGCATGTGTGTATCCATATCTGTCTATATTCTCATATGCACTTGTGTCAAATGATTGCTTTTAAAGTCAAATTCCACACAATCTGGGTCTTATTTTTGTAATAATACAATGTACTTATCAAGTTACAGTATTTATTTGGTTTTGGAAACATCACTGAAAAGAAGTTAGACAGGGCAAGAAAAACGATCATGTAGGTTTTAAAGGGGCACTCCACTGATTTTATATATTTCACATCAACACACGGGCAGTGCTAGTCTGTCTGTGACAACAGGTGTACATTGTGTATGTATGTGTGGTGTATATTCTGTTGATATGGAGGAGCTTTGTCAAGAAAACTAATCAGGTGGCATCATTAATCTCTGCTCAGGCTCAGAGGCAAAAAAACTTTCAACTGAAACACTGCGTTACACTGGCAGTGTGTAGCATAAATGTGTGTCTAGTTGCATTATGGGAAGTGTAGGATCCAAGATTGTTGGAGCTTGACTCATGCTAGGGACTAAAAGTCAGGATGTCTCAGCTCCTTGTTTTTAATCTGTCTCTCACAAGTCCCCCAACTTTATGGAAGTTTAATACTAAATTGCTGAAGTACCTCTTTTAAAACAGTGCAAGCAATTTCAACACATATGATAGTACAGGGTGTAATGTGCTTTTGTAGTATTTACCTGATGTCTGACCAGTTCAGCCACTAAATATTGTCTTGTTCGTAGTCCATGAATGCGAGACATCCATGGTTATGTTAGTTCATGGATAGTTGTTAGCTAGCTAGCTTAGCTGTTATTGTTGCCACTAAACTGCTAAAAGTTACCATAATATTCATCTGGTGTGCATTAACACCAACATCTTCAACTGGAGTGTGGCCGACCCTGATTTGCATACAGCCCAGGAAAAACAAAACGGAGGCAATCAGATTTGTGATCTGGCAAATGGAAACACATACATGAAGCTAAGTGTAAATGAAAGTGTCTTAAATTGCAACTGAATTTTATACAGACATGAGACACTTGAAGTGACACGTGCAAATGGGGCCAGTTAGTTCAGTTAATGTGGCTAAACCGTTGGCTCATTTACAACCATCTGATTGTCTGATTGTTTTTCTATGTTCCGTTTTTCCTCCCCACTCCAACTTCATTGTAGCGATGTCGCAAATCTTTCTTTTTTTCCTTCCTTTGGTGTGTAAAAATGTTCAGATCATAACCAACTGGTTGTAAAAGCTACCAAATTACAACCCAATTGCAATAAACATTATCCTTTAAATATTTATGCAAATGAATTGGTGTGTGATTGCAGGTAGGTGTGCTTGTGTGTATCCTCTTGTGTGTGTTTTGTCGGCATTTGTCTACAGTATGTCCGTATGTGTTCATGTCAATGAGTTTGCAGTAAGCTGCAGTATTGTCTGAGTGTATTTGCAGAGTGTTAATCATTGTGTGAGTCAGTGTGTAGTTTGTGGCAGGACTCTGGATGTGGCTCCTTCATTAAAATGTTAACCAGGCCACCCGGACAATGGACGCACTGTTCATCCTGCTGTCCTCTTCATGCTGAACTGTGTGTCTCTTTCTCTTTCTGCTTTCCCCTCTCTCTTAATCCCTCTCTCTGTATCTCTCTCTCTCTCCATGCCCTCTTCATCTCCCTCTTTATCTTCTGAGACATGCATCGGCCTTGACTGTTGTTGAAACCGCAAGCCCACAAATACAGACCCCCTTTTTTTTTGTTTTACCTTCCATCTCTCCGTTTTTTCTCCTACTCTCTTTTGTGTTCATTTGTCACTGGGTTGTGGTTACTGTGTCAGGCCTCTTTAGTTTCAACTTGAACACATTTCAACTCTGTCTGAACCGAGCAGTCATAAATCTGATTATGCTCAGGCACGCTAATGTTACTGAATTACCTTTACATAAGTGTGCACATATGTATGTGCATGGGTATCCGTGTGTGTACATGCATGTCTTTCCACATGTGCACACTCAGAGTGTATCAGGATGCAGTTGCATCACAATAAGAGTGATCCGATAAGATGTGCGTTTACATGCCCCAAAGCAGTTAATCAGAATATAAAATTTTTGACATTCACAAAGTGGTTCCGCCTGCTGTGACGCGTCTAATCTGCCGGATATATAACAGAAGAAGAAGAAGAGGAAGTGGTTTCGCCTGTTAATACAGTTATAGAGATGGGCCCACATTGTGTCCTGGGAACAATATTTGAGTTTCTGCTGTTCTTTCTAATTAAGCATCAACCTCAGCAGCACATACTTTAAGTCTCCAACAAAAAAGTTGTATCAGCCACAGACCAGTTTTTTGTTTTGCTACCGCCATGTTTCTGTCCCTCCTAGAAACTCGTTCACTTCAACTAATGTTACCTCCACGTGGGGCAAACATGCACAGAAAGAATATATCTATTCCAACCAGAGAAAAACGATTGGATTAACCCTTTACATGGTTATTAGGCACTAATATTTTCCTATTGAACGGATTATCAAAGGTTTACACTACCCCTCTCAATCTGATTGAAAAATCCTTCCGATCAGGCCAGTCTCCTCCGATTGAGGTGTTTACATGAGGCACTTTTAGTCTCATTGGGCTTTTATTCCAATTAGTAGTGGAATATTAGGGTCTATGTAAACTTAGCTAATGTTAGTCCTTCACCTGAACTGATTTTGAGGCAAAATCCATATTTATATTAATATGTACACATGACGTAACCAATAATACACTCTGAGCTATCCTGATGTAAGAAAATAATGGACAAGGCAGAGGCAAATGCAACAACACAAAGCTAAGTTCATCAATGAAACCCCTTAGTGTGATTATCGCAGCTTTACAATGCCATCTTACCAAAGGAAATCAATGTGCATCTGTCAGCCAATCAGAAACTAACTTATTTCATGGTTATGCCACAATGGTTTATAATGTTCACAATATAGTAGCATTAGACATATTGTTCATGTTAGTGTCCCATGTTGCTCAACCAATCTGACACTGCTAAAAGTTTAGCTTGAAGACCAAAAGTTCTGCTTTTGCTGTGAAATTTGTCATCTCACAGCAGCTTCCATCCAAACATAATTGTTATCAGTCTGAAAAGACTTAAACTTAAATATGATATTATACAAACAAATATACCGACTTAAAGGAATAGGTCGACGTTTTTGGAAATATGCATAAAGACTGGAAACAGGGGGAAACAGCTAGCTTAGAAGTCCTCAGGAAGACCACAGAAAGTTACGGCTCCATAAAACTGCAACTTGTTGTTTTTACACTTCAGTTTTTGTGATGAAATATAATGTGTTAATATGTGAGCTTTAGAGTTACTGGAAGGAAAATTTTATTACCTTCAGACAGAGCCATGCTAGCTGTTTTCCCTTGTCTCTAGTTATTATTCTAAGCTAAGCTAACCGCCTGCTGGCTATAGCCTTACATTTACCATATAGACATAACAGCAGTATCAATCTTCTCATCCTACTCTTGGCAAGAAAGCGAATAACCAAATATATGCACAAATGCTTGCCTGTGTTTGTGCAGATACAGTATTCATGTATTTTGGCTTGTAACTCCGGCATGTGTTCCAGCTCAGTAATAATCAGTGCAGTTCTACCGTGAGAGCGTCCGTGTTTCCCTAGGCCTGGTATCTGGTTCACCTGTCCCCGAGGATCAGCACTGAAGCTGGGGCAGAGGCAAAGGGTAAGGGGGGTGGTCTGGGGGTAACTTGGTGTGAGGAGGGGGGGTGGAGGGCATATGGTACCCCTCAAGAGACCGGTACTCTACATGTAGGGGCGTAACAAGGATCAAAGTCCCCCTGACACCCGTGGCTCCCATGGGCCGTGTAGCCCTGTATGCAAACGCCCCCACTCCACCACCATTGCCCCCACACTCCAAAGCATCAAAGCAGCTATCGATCGCGACGGAGAAACAGGTGGGGAGTTCTGTGTGTGTGTGTGTGTGTGTATGTCTGTGTGTGTGTGTTTTGAACTGACGATCTTTCAGCACTGCAGCTGGGCAGCTATCTTTTGGCTGCTGCCACAATAAAAACGAGGAGACACTTCCTCTTTTCTAACCACTGTTTCCTCTTAGAGAAAAGCCTCCTTCTTCACCATTTAACCCCTGTCACTCTCTCTCTCTCTCTCACACACACACACACACACACACACTCATACATTTTTAAGCTGGGACATACACACACATACATAAACATAAATTTACCCAAATGACATCTGGGTCTGATGAAAGTAAGCATTTTTCCCTGAATTCACAACATTTGTGACCTTTGACCTTGTTGCCATAGTACCATATTCGTAACATGAATTGTAAACACGCTCTCATCGGCATGTGCTCATGTGGGAGGACACTCAACTCTCTGACCACAGGAAATCAATCGGGGTTAAAGAGGAAATGATGTCATGACTTACTGTCATGCTTCCAGTCTGATGATAGATTTGATGGAAAGTGCATTGAGTCACATGGAGGGTAAAAAGATAAAAGAAAGACAGAAACCTGTATCTAAGATCTCCCTGCAAATTGAGCATATCTATCTAACTCTCACATGGATGTTTTTCCTCTCGCTGTCTCTTACACACACACACACACACACACACACACACACTGACAAACTCCTTAGTCACCTACATTTCCACTTTGCAAATTACAGCCTGAATTACGGCCCCCACCAATCATGGCATGCATCTGTCACCAGCCCGCCAATCACTGGTCTCCGGGGTGCTTGTCGCCGTGCAGGGCGGTCGAGGCAAACTTAAGGTGGTCATTTTCTGCTGAAGCCTGTAGTTAGAGGCCATGGGAACAGGAGGTCGGCCATTTTGGCGCCCTGCAGACCCTCGCAGAACTAGCAGGGATTGTAGGGTTTTAAAAGTTTAAATACTGAATAGAGCTCGTATCATAAAACTGTGCTACATTTTACCGTCTCATTTTGTTATAAAGATTTGTTTTGCTGAATGAACCCTGAGGAGACATTTATCACTGACAGGTTTTATAGCAGCATATGGTCCAAAATTTCTAAGTGGCAGATGCCAGATTTGACATGGGATCTCTTAAAATAGACAGTTTGAAATCCTGCTATGTGTGTGATTCACCCACAAACTATGAAGGAGTTTTTCCAAGCACTAGGGAGTGTTTAGAGTTGTGAAGTAACAGTACATGAGACCAGATAGTCATGTTGTTCCACAACAAAACTGGCAAGGACAAACACAATCATTTACATTCAAGTCTTTTTGATGTTATTTCACTCATACCTACAATGAGCGAGCAGATTGTGGTTCAGAATTACAGTCTGTCACACTTTAAATGAACTTGTGGATGTTAAGTCAAAGATGTGATCATTCTGTTTCAAGTCAAGACAGATTTCTGACACAACTTCACCCTACTTGAAAGTGCGTGGAAAAGGGGAGGCAGCATTGAAGTGACAAAAACTCCAACAGCACTTGTAGTGAAGACAACTTTTTAAAAATGTTTTGGCCTGTGGACTTTATCAGTCATATTATTCTAGTATACCACAGTTGAGAGGCACATTTAGGGAAAAGACAAGCTAGAGTTTGATTTAGATTTACTTTTCCTGTCTGTGGACCAAATCCAACATTAAACCCCCTTACCCTACCAGCTCAGGATCCGACTGGTCTATTGCTATGTTACTGTGTACTAAACTGTTAATTATGCTATTTGATTTATTGCCCTTTTTCTTTAATCCTTAAATGATGCAAATGTTCTTTGTACACTGTTGTCTATAGAGTTGTAGACTTGGACTTGAGTCAAAAAAAATCCATGACTTGACATAGACTTGATTTCTTGCAATACAAATATCCAAGTCTGATGCGCCCTGATGACTTAGAGGTCAGGACCATGAACCACAACGTCCGGCCGATGACCTTTGTTGCACGTCATTCCCTTTCTCTGCCCCCTCTCATTTCCTGTCATCTCTTAACTGCTATTGTCTAATGAAGGTATAAAATGTCCAAATTAAGGATTTCAAAAATTGCTTCAGACCTGTGACTTGATTTAGATTTGCGTTTACAAGACTTGAGACTTGACGTGGACTCATCTTGATTGTCTTGAGACTTAACTTGGACCTGCTGAGAAAAGAATTGAGACTTGACGTGAGCTTGTCTGGATTGTCTTGAGAGTTAACTTGGACTCGTCTCAACCATCTTGAGACTTGGACTTGCTCCAAAAGACATAGAGTAAAAGCAGCTCTATGCAGCATGTAAACAGCACGCAAATAGTGCTCAGTAATGATGACATTAAGCAGCAGATTACAGTGTGTTTCGCAAATATGCTGCATGTTACCATTTTGAGTTTAACTTCTCTAACCTTGAATGTCTGACGCCTCCAGTCAGGAATGAGTGTGTGTGAGTGTGTTAGGATGACGTTTCCCGTACAATCTTGACCAAGCGTGATGAGCCATCCCTCATCATGATTTAACTCACAAACTCACAGCTCGCTCTCAAGAAATAAGAGAGCATCCAGAGACGTGTGTGTCATTTCACAGGAGTCCAAGTGTAAGTGTGTGTCTTCAGTGTGCGTGTGTGTGTGTGTGGCGGTTGGCTTCTGTTTGTGAGTGCGTGCCTCTGAGCAAAGCTACTACTAGTGAGTGGTTTGTGCATTTGTATGTGTGTGTCCGTGCGGTCTGGGATCTGCTGTCTGCTGTGTGTGTGTGTATGTGTGCGTGTGTGTCCACAGTCGTCCTCCTAATCACAGTCTTTAAAGTTGTGTGATCACAGGCCTTGCCGAGCAAGCCCAGCCACACTACTGACTGACAGACACACACAACACACTCCTAAACACACACGCACAAACAACATGAACATGCACAATGTTCAGACAAACACACACTATAGTTATGGCCACTTTCACTGTATCAAACTTTAACACACTTTTTCTTCTTTCGGTCTTTTTCCCACACACACACACACACATTTTCGCTCATGAAGTCATCCTTCACTTTAGGAATGCCACGCAAACAGATGCACAAAAACACACACACACACACACACTGCCTGTTTTACCCACCGCAGTCAATGTCGGTGGGATCCACTCTTCTCCAAACAGCCGACCTGGGACAGAAGGGAAGGGTTGGGGGCTATTGTGTGTGTTTTACGGAGAGTCATCTTTACTGAGATTAGTAACCTTTAAATACAGCTAATTAGAGAGGTGTGTGTCTCTGCTGTTGAAAAGCGGTCCGCTGTAAGGGCCAATGACAGACTAGGATCCTCCTGGGTGTCTTGAGGAGGGACACGTTATGAAAGGGATGTGGTGCGCTGTGTGTACGGCCCTCGCTGTCATGTGGCTCAGGTCAGGGAAACACAGTGTGTGTACGTGTGTGTGGGCGGACGCTTCTGTGTGTGGTGGAGTGATGTGTACAGAGCGGCAGACAAAAGTTAGAAGGAGTAGCGCCCTGGTGGCCAAATGGTTAAGATGCATACCATATAACCACAACGTCCACAGTTTGATTCCTGGCAGGGGGATCTTTGCTACATGTCACACCCCTCTCTCTCTCTCTCTCTCTCCTTGTTTCCTGTCTCGCAACTCTCAAATACAGGCAAAGAAAACACATGGAATGAATATGATGTTTGGTTGGCAATAACTGCATAACACGTGACATTTCACATTGTCATTGTTTATGTCATATGCGAAAAAGCTGCATCTCATTAATAGAGGTTGGAACGTGTGATAAATTACACATTTCAGTCCATTGTTTCAGTGAATCTGTTAATTTATTAGTCATATGACACACACACACACATACGCACAAAACAGTTTTAGTTGAGTATTTTGTTTTTCACAAGGTTGTTTTGTTGAAGTCCTGCTGTGATAATGTGTGTTTGTGTGTTTGGTGATTTAAGGGCAGATCATTTGCCTAATCAGTAATAGTGAAAACAGGTGTGTGTCATTAGACACTTGTGTTTAGGTTCTGTTAAGCTATTTGAGGAAAGTTGAAACTGTTATGTAGTAAATGACATTATGTTAATTTTTGTCTCACTTTCATTAATATTTTTGTTCATGAATGCCACCTTTTTGCACGTACTCCTGCCTACTGATCTGCTTCTTCAACATCCCCTTTAAAGTTGTCCAGTTTTTATGTCTTTTTAACAGGTGGTGAGACTACTCTGTTGTGTTACATGCTTACAGAATGTCTCATCACAGTTTCTTGTCCCATTAGTAACTTTAGCTGAAACTGAAACTAATACTTCTACACCATTCATTCCCGACTTTTCATTACTTCAGAGTGAATCATGGAGTTTCTATCAGTATACAGATTTCATTTCCACCTGGCCGACTCTGACTATCATCCAGTCATTTCCAAGGACGTTGAGGCTTATCAGTTCACTTTCCGACTCACAGGCATGCAATTTCTCCCAAAACTGTGTTTCTTTATCCAGATATCATGCAATAACATTCATTTATGACACAATAAAATTCAAAATCTAAAACTTCCACAATTTTTGATTGTGTCAGGGTCCAATATTTGGAACAGTTCAACAGATGACGTGAGATACATTGAATCTATAAAACAGGACTTTTCTTTCAAGGGGAATTCAAACAATTGTACACATCAAAGTGTGTTTACGGGGTGTTGAGGCGTATTACTGCATATGTGAAAAAAGTTGTATAAATCCTTTTGTGGCTCCAGAGGGAGCTGTGTGAAGTCTGATTGCCAGTTAGAGCTGAAAACTACAAGTTTGAAAATGAAAAAAATATGGTGGTGTGGAGTAGAAAGCAGTGAGGTTAGCAGACCTCCGTAGCTGCTCCTCATCTCTGCTGGAGGCTAGCAGCTACATTAGCCGCAACTAGCATAACACACCCGAATCACTAACCAAACACTCTGCAGTTGAGTTGAGTTGCATTGTGGGTAATGTAGGTGCCGGGTTTTGACAAGGAATAAGAAGGCATGGAATAAAAACGATGATATCTCTGGTTCTGCTGCATCAATTTTGATCCTTTCTTTTTTTATTTAAACTGTTCATAGTGAGTCTAACATAGGAATCATTGGAGTATTACTTTTAAAGGAAAGGGGAAGAACAAGGATATATCGGAAGGATGAATATTCTTCGTATTTTAGTAAATGTACTATTTGTATAATGATTAATACCTACAATAATTAAAACTGCACATCACAACTTTCATTTAAGTCTGTGATGTAGCAGAGCAACAACAGTCTTTGTTGTTGCCATGATTTTGGGCGACCAGTTTAGTGAATTATTGTTTAATGAATTATTGTACAAGTGTTGATAATGAATCAAATTATTTATATGTCACCAGGTATAAAGGGGTGTAATGTGTTGCATGCGTTAAATTTTTCCTTTTCAATGGGTCACAAGTTTTCGGAGGCATTTTCTTGTTTTGTATGATTGTTTTTGACATTATGTACATTTAGAGGATGACAGAAGGTGTGAGATGTTCGATAAAATTGGAATTAGAGGGGATGACATGCTTTGAACCCAATTTTATTCAAACTCAGTACGTCACAGTTTCATGGTAGGCACCTTATAACACTGAGAAATGTCTGTTCAAGATTTATGTAATGTTTTCTTTCTGTAATAAAACCATCCCATTAAAAAATGATTTTACACTGTATATTAAAGATATGTTTCAAAATAGAAAAGAAGTAAGTCCAGATGTTCTGTATGCACAAACACATGTACAGTAAAAGTGTACAGTGTATTTTAAGTCATAATAATCAACCTATGAGATGCATTTTTAAAATAAATATTTCAGTAGGTTTATTAATGTCTTTTGCTGCCTCATCACTGAAGATCTTTTAGCCAAAGTAGTGTTCAGTCAACCAGCAGCCAAGACTTAATACTATATGTCAAACTTTGATATCATTAAACTGAGAATTGCAACTTGTTACTTCTTATTTTGGACTATGGATTATTTGATCACCACATGATCATGAAAATTGTCTCAGCGTCTGTTTTCAGTGTGACAGCTGTCACCGACTGGAGTGTAGGTGGCCTAGAGACAGCGATAAGGAAGCCACCGGGAGCAAAGCGGAGCGGCGATGGAATGCCTCGCCCGTGTTTTGCAGGGTGCTGAGTGTGAGTGTGAGGTCAGGGGTGAGGCACTGGGAGTGTTTGTGTTAGGGGAGGGTCTGGCCGGGGTCAGAGGGTAAACCGTGGGGTAAAGGGAGTGGGTTCAGCCTGTACAGGGTGTTGTTTGATGTTTGAAGATGTGTGTTTTTTAGGGGGGCAGTAGGAGGAGGGGTTACTTCAGTCGGTGTGTGTGACTGTACGCTTGTCAGTCCATCTTGTCAGAGCCAGATGTTTTCCTCTGCAACATAGATGCAGCTAAATTAATTGACATACTAAGAGACACACACGGTGTTTGTGTGTGTGTGTGTGTGTGTGTGTGTGTGTGTGTGTGTTGCTGTCAACAGGTTAGTGACATTGGCCTGCTGTCAGATCCCTCCGAGTGCTTGACCTGTCACTCCAACCTGCAGGCCCCGCCCACTCCTATCAACACCACAGGCTGAGTGTTGAGTCGTCAGGCGTCTGGATAATATCACACTCACACGCATACATGATTACACACACACACACACACACACACAGTCCACACCACAGGGATTCCACTAATCAAAAAGTTTCACACTTTTTTTTGTGCCCAGTGTTTCTCTTCCCCTCCACCTCAGCGCACATTTAACCTGGAACTTTTCACCCAGCCGCTCCTCTGATATCGCATCCAAATCTAAATATAGATCATCTCCCTTTCCAATTCTTTATCCTCCTCAGCTGTTACGTGTGTTTCTGATTAGATCCTGTTCTCTTCCTTGACGTCAGCAGGGCTGCTCCCCTCGGGTTACATTCAAACACACTCTCTTGCACCTGGGAGATACCGCTGAGGCAGCTCCACAGGAAGAGCTGCGGGGGTGAGTGCCTTGCTCGGCGGCACCTCAACAGCGGCTGTAAAAATCTAATCCTTGATCTATAACTGTGGGTTTCCACTCATGAGATCCTTCCTCCGACCATCATATCACGCCACGGTCACCCTCCTCTCTGCCTCAATGTGTTTTTGATCAGATTCCGTCTTCTTCCTTGACGTCAGAGCGGCTGCTTTCCCGCTCGACTGTTTATTTTCATACAGATCCCAGTGTGATGAGACTTTATATGACTCTGATATGGAACAAATGATTGCCGAGGAGCTCCACAGACCCAGAGAAGGAAGCAGAGGTTGAGAGGCCTCTTGATACCTGCTGTCAAACCTTTTCACGCTCAACTCCTCCAAAACAGATGCGCAGACAGGCTTCTGGCTGATGACTCCTATTTCTGCAGAAGAAGAGTTATTGTAGACGTTTGGCTTTGCTAATCTTCACATTTGCTTGATCGATTTGCAGCCCAGGGGCCGAGGGGTGGACAGAATACCGTCAACACCAGTAATACAGTCTAATACTAACAAATGCTACCTTTGCAAAGCTTCATATTAAATTTCAAGACTCTGAGAGTGAGTTATTGATTCAATTCTACAGGAATTTTGAGGCTATATTTTATGCTGCTGTTGTATTTAATTCGATAATTATTATTTATTTTGTTGCTTTCCTATTATATTTCAAATTGCCTGAAAGTCTATAAAGATTTACATTACACCATATGTTTTCCTGACATGAACAAGCAATTTTGGTGACCAAAGCACATTCCTGATGCAGTGTGGCATAACGAGGCTGGAGTAAAGTATATATGTAATTCAAAGGACAAAACCATAATCAGCAGGTGCAGCTCAGTCATGGCATATCATATTAGCTTCTCTCATCCCCTTCAACAGTTTAATGGTTTGGGAGGATACAGTATGTTTCCCTCTCCAGAGAGAAAACTAACAACTAACAACTTGCAAGGTACAAATACAGAGCAACATAGAACACCCCCAGAAATGCTTTCAGGGTGGTTGTTGTCTCTTTGTAAACTGAATTCACATTTAGTGATACACTTTCTTACTACAGTCTTGTTTTCCATGTGTAATAATGAGCAAAACATTCATTTAGGAGACAAGGATATCTGTGCAGTCAGGCTACAATTAAACTAATCAATAGAACAGTTCACTATTGTTTCATTTATCTTGTCTGTCACGGTTTTAAGCAACACAATTAGAAACAGCCAAAACCACAAAACCACAAAAGAATGATTCTACTAAGCATCGCATTAAGCCTGTGTAGTGTTGTGTTGGTTGTTACATTAAATTATGACCAGAGCATTATAAATTCCTATGTGGATTTAGCAGATACTTTTTGTTTGAAAGCTCCATGTTGACTATTCTGGTGTTTCCTAAAGTGTAAATGTATTCTTATGAGACTAAATATGTTATAATGTAGATTTATTTTTTTATGGTATTCTATGAAAGGACATGTTCTGTGTTTTAACAGGAAGTTTGGCAACTTTTTTATTTTACAAACCAAACTGTGCATGTTGCACATCTGCTAGCTTTACTTTTTTCATTCTGGGCTTTTCCTTGCTGTTGTTATGTCTGGTCCCTGGTAATAAAGAGCTGGCAGACAGTCAAGGGAAGTGTGATCCTTGTCCACTATACAACACAATGTGAATTAGACCCACTACACCTGTGTTTGTGCCTCTGGTGGCATTCCATTTCAAAATGGTTTTGTATGCCCTATACAGTTTGAAAAACAAAAAAGATGTCTTCAAGCTAAGCAGCCATGTCCTGTACACAGTATATTGTAATGGTGCTATGGCAACAAGATGTCACAATAACTACATTGCTGATATTGGCAGATGAATGACTGCCACTTTAAATGTTAGACTGTGGTATAATGTGCTATAATGCTAAATATCTTGTTCAGAAATATTCCGCAGGCCAAAACATGATCCACTTGCTGGGGTGACACGTTAAGCACTAGGCCCTCATTGTGAAAAGACGAACACACACGGATCTACACAACGATTCGCACTGTTATTTCTGTATCACGCCTGGTGCCATTAATACGATTTACAGCCTTGGTCTTGTGCTAACAACACAGCTGAGAATCCTTCTCTGCAATTGAGATGTCACATTCAACACGTAGCCTTGTCATAAAGGGAGCATAGCTGGTTATACTTACCTATCCATTCCAAGCAGCAGCATCATTTCATTTCTGACCTGCGCAAATGTGTGTCTAGAAAAGGCTTTGACATGGCTCTGGTCTGAGTAAGATCACTTTGTTAGTACCTCTGACGTACTAACACGTACGCGGGACAAATACGACTAGATTTTGTGGAGTAAAAACATTTGTAACCGGGCAACACTGGTGTGCAGTATGCATGTGCCCGGCCTTGAATATGAGTCATGATTGGCTGATTTATTAACGATGTAACAAACAGATCCGTGTCGGGAAACTGGGTCAGTGCTGAATCAGAAAATAGGATGTAGTGCTGATATGAATAAAACACTTATAAATAAATACACTGAGAAATGAGGTCAGGCTCTAGATGTAATATGAATTTTTGATGGAGTATTGCTTTAATAAAATCCCCACTGCATCATTAATTTTTGTCATAAAGATTTACACCAGGGTGAAAAAGTGTATAAACTCTACTCCACAGATAAAAAGCGGGCTTAACTGGGTTTAAAAGGATTCAGTTTCCATTCAGCCCTGTCCACTCGTGCTGAGGTGATACAGACACAAGAGTAAAAGCTGCAGGGTTATTGAATGCATGTGGAAAATTCATCAAGTGTGTCCAAAGATCATCAGATCTTCAGATCAGGCCTGTTAGCTTGCTTTGTTTACTTGTAGTCCTGTACACATGCTGCACAATGTTGCTGTTATATTATGCAAACCATAGCCGATTTGATCACATAGCAGAGTTCAGCCACGACTTTGACTAAACAAATGAGGGTGACTATCCTGACGCAGCCTCTATAACCCAGATACACACACACATGCTTTACATGAATGCAAGCATGTCTGTCTTTCTCTATCTCACACTCAAACTCTCTCTCCCACTCTTAATCCTAGGACCCTCACCCCCTACAGGCCACCTCAAGTCAACCAGCCCCAGGGTTGCAGTGATTGATGAATTCAGCCATGGCCAGGCTGCAACCACAGACACACACAAACACACATTACTCACCCCAAAGATAAGCAAATGGTCCGCAAGCCGCCAATGGCCCTAAGTGCTCCGCAAACACAGGTAACACTGGCCTCGTTTCAAAAGGGTTCATTACCTAACCGCAGCCCGCTACCTCTACGGAACAAAAAAAACTGAAAGGGCGAGAGGGCCAATGTGTTGGTCTGCTTTCATCTCTTGATCTGGTAGCACGAGGCCAGATCAGATCACTGGCTCTGTTTTTAGCAGTGGGATGCCCTCAGCCTGATGAGAAATAAGCCTCTGCTTCATGTGAATGTTTCTGGGTGCTCCGCCAAAAAGATCTGCCTGAGTTGTTGTACATCTATGTTCTGTGAAGACAAGGAGGTGGAGAAGGTTCAGACCTACATGTACTTGGGGTTGACGTAAATAACTGAAAGCACAGTGCGATGCAGGTACTGTATCAACAGTCAAGGGATGCAGGTAAGATTAACACATATCATGGAAGAACAAGTTTGGTGTTCCTGCCTGCAATCTCTGAGATGATGATGCAATACCTCTGACAGGTTCTGTCATAAGACTGATGGAAGAGAGAGGATAACAGAGTCAGATACTAACAGGGAACAGGATGGAAAAGCACATCAAATTTTGAAGAATTTATGTAAAATTTAAAAAAGTAGAGGAGGAAATGGCTGATAGTATTTTTCAGACTGTCTTTAGTATCGCTACACAGACTTGAAGAATCGTACCAAGAACTGAAGCTGTTCTGGAGGCTTGTGGTGGATCAACACATTACTAAAACTACTAGCCATGTTGGTTTTCCTTTAATTTGTCATCCATTTGTACAACCTCTTTCTAGCTCCAAAGCTCCACCTCCACAGGTTTTATTTATCCATTTTCTTTTATTTGCACAAAGGTTACAATAAAAATATTACACAGTAAAAAAGTTATATTAAATTGTGCAGGAGAGGAAGGAAGCCCAAAGGGCTTATACAAAGTACTCCCCTTCATTTCAACAAGTCATAAAAAACATACTGAGTCATAAAACAATATAACATCAAATAGACAAAGAAACGTGTACAGCAAAAAACAGGAGTGGTGAGGTATTTACAGATTTCCTGGCAAAGTGATGATTGCTCAGTACATTCTTAGCACGAAGAGATGTAGATTATGCTGCAGGACAGGTTTGAGAAGTTTTTATGGACATTTTGATTTGACTCTGGGTTTCCATTGGAGTCGGTTATAAGTTCTATGAATCCAACCTGACTATAGCAGCTGTCGCCCACAAAGGAGCAAGCAACATACTCTTCAGCGCTACTACTCAATCCTACAGATGAAATGTTCATGGCCCTGTAGTCCGTAGCTCAGCACCCAGGACTCAGGAGTTAGGGTTCCTCTCTTTCATCTCCTCCATCCCCTTCTTGCACAACAGGTCGGAGCATGCAGATGAAAGAAGTTGTCTACAGCGGGGCCCTGGCACCAGCCCCCCTCCATCCATCACAATCAACGCCAGCAGTCGGCCCAATTAGGCCCCCGGAACACTCAGGGCCACAGCTTGATTGTTAATACTGTGAAAACACAGAGGAGAGAAGGGGGGCTAACGGGGTAGATGTGGGTTGATGATGGGATGCTGAGAGCTTAGGGGAAGTTTGGGGAGAGATGGAGGAGCAGAGGGGGAGAAAGGTCAGATAGCTGGCGGCCCCATTTCCTCTCTAATGGCCTCCAAACGAGGGAATATGAGGGAACATTGCCCCGTAAAGCAAGTGACCCAGGGGAAAGCGGGGTAGCCACACCCACCTCTGAACCCTCATTTGACTTGGACAATACACACACACACACACATCTGCACTCAAGCAATTAAAAGAAAGGAATGGATGGTCATGCATCAGCATAATTATGCATCCAAGGCACATTAAATGAATACACAAGGGAGAACCATAAACACAAATTATGAGCACAAGTACGGGGAGGAAATGTTGATCCTGAACATAATCATGCATGTAACACAAACACAAAATGCTGCGTCATTTCCAAGCAATCCCATAACCCCCTCCACCACTAATCAGTGATTTGCCTCACTTCCCTCATTGAAAAGCTATTTAAGAGCTGCGGTGCACTTGGCTGTGCTATATTCAACCTGATCAACTTTCTGTCTTCTCTTGGATTTACAGGAAACAGCAGGACAAAACACTTGTGATGTGTTGCACCACCTATTCTGGAAATCATTACTAAGTTTGTGTGTAAAGTCCCTCCTAAGTTCTAAATACTAAAGTTTCAAATATTAAGAAATGGGTTGCACCACTAAAACTTAAGAACGTGTTAGCTAGTTAAGATGTAAAACTTGTAAATCGGTTGCTAGAAAACATCTGTAGCACCATCCAGTGAAAAGCAGTTGACTAAACTGAAAGACAATGCAGCAGCAACAGCCGTAACGTAACTTCCAAATGCCTCAGTTTCAGAACAGCAGCCTGAAAAACCAAAACATAAAAAAAATGTGGGTTTACAGGGACTTATTTGTAGAACCGTTGCAGGCTACCAGTTCCCCACCTGTTTCCAGAATTTATGCTATGCTAAGCTAAGTGACTGCTGGCTGTAGCTTCATATTTAACGTAGATATAAGAGTTGTATCGACCTTCTCATCCAAGTCTCGGCAAGAAAGTGAAAAGCATATATGCAAACATAGAGAAATGAGTGGAAAATATCTGATTATGCCAACCCAAACCAATGTTATTTGGTAATTTAGTCTAACCTAATTTGCTTAACGTCTTGTAATTTGAGGAATATTGTGATATTTTTGTAAAATTTCATTTAGAATCCTCCCATTTTTCATTAGTATTAAACAGCATTTTGATCAAGTGTTGCATGTTTCATTGTAGCCTTTTCACTCAGTCTAAATGGGTCATATATTAGCAAGCTAACATAAGTGTTATCTGCTGGTTTAGTTAAGCTACATAGCAGCTACACCTGCTAGTTACTGGTTGTAAATATTTGATAACAGCTCATCTCTATGTAAGAAGTCATTTGTGTGGTGCACCCATTTTAATTTAGTGATGTGAAAATGTCCACTCAGCAAACACTTATAACACTTGCATTATAACCAGGCTAAGTTTAAACTTACAAAGACCTGGAGCAACTGGCTTCTAGAGCTGCTGTGGTGTACGGCACTGCTCAGATAAGGAGATCAAGTCATCATTTCATTTTCTAATCATTACAGACAAAGCCAAGGACTGCAGCCAACAGGTAGAATTCCAATAACCATAAGAAACTCAAGTTAAGCACTTAAATCTTCTCTTCTGAAAACAAATTTGCCAAAAAAACACATGCACTCCTTTTTTAGCCATTTGTGCTTTAGCCTACACTCATGTGGATTTGCTTGAGTCTGATGAAATGGAGTGTATAAGTTGTGACACTCTGCTCTCTGGTTAGCTCATTGACTGAGTCAAGGTCTGTTTTGAACCGTTTTTCTCCGGCTTCCTTGCTGTATGTGCCAAGCTCTAAGCAAAACCTGCTGTTCCTACCATTTCTGGTAATATAATCTCACTTCATTTGGGTTAATAAGTGAAACCAACTGGGCTCTGTCTCTTTTTTCTGTTTGTGTGAGTGTGGGTGGGTGGGAGCTGGCATGTTGCACATACAGTGTAATAAAAAATTATTCTTTTTTTTTTTTTATAGCATTCATCATGTGTGTGTCATGCATGTACATATGGTTTTGTATATCTCAAAAGAATCTTATCAGCCTGGATTTGAATGAAGATATCAGTGTCCCATAGTGGTTGAAATGCAGTTCCAGAGGCTTTTCCAAATAAATCTGGGAGAAACATTGACCTGGATGTGTTTTTTTGTCCTTTGCATGTGCGTGAGTGCATATGTAACTGTGGTTATTAAGTAATAAATGCAGACCAGATGTCCTATTTTTAGCCAGGCTCTTCATTCCACAGTGAAGGCGCCCATTCTGTCGCAGCAAGGCCTGTGTTTGTCCCAGGGCCGGAAGCGGGTGGTAGTGGGCTGTATTGGTTTGTGTGTAACTTAAATCCATCTCTCTGCGTTGGTCTCTTCCTCTGTCATCCCCTCACCTCCTCCCCCTTCTCCTCTGGAGCTGAAAGGCTGTTTTTTTCTTGGAGGGGGACCGGAGGCAGCAGGGGAGGGTTCAGGCTTGCTTGTTGCGAGGGGAGGAACGTGACGGATGAGAGAACCTGTTTGGCAGAACGGAGAATGGATGTGCGGGTGTAGCTTATACCCCTATCCTCCATACAATACAGCGTAACCAGCCCCTGCCCTGCCCATATCCACAGACAGCCGTGTCTGACGGGCCTGACAACAACACTAAAGGTGTGGAATTGCGATTGTGCGGGGGGATTTTCCGTGCCTTCACGCTCTCTGTGCATGAGGCGAAGGCTGGACAGCGGGGTGCGTGTGTCAGTGTGTGTGTGTGTGTGTGTGTGTGTGTGTGTGTGTGTGTGTGTGTGTGCTCAGAAAGTTTGCATGTGTCCACACATGTGATTTAATGGGATCTTGGAGGGTACTCTGCTCTTAATGTATGATTGAGCTTACTATAACAAACGTATACTATCAAACCAGATGTACGGTCTATTTGGCTGACTGCCATACAGTTATGGGAAAACCCCACACACATGCACACACACACACACACACACACATACACAGGATATACTGTGCTGTACGCATAGAGGAAGGCTGACATGTCACGCTAAGAGGTTAAAGGGGGATAATGGTTTGCTATTAGACCAAAAGGAGGGTGTACAAACATAGAGTTCCCTGGGAGACTCCTCTGGTTTGTGCCTCACTATGCGTGTGTATGCGTGTGTGTGTCTGTGTGTATGTGTGTGGGTGTGTGTTGTCCGTCTTCATGAATTTCCTTCACATTCCTGTGGATCAGTGTGAGGAAGCTCAGTGTCCTGCCAGCTGTGGGTAGATTTAATGCGTCTGCCACTCACTGCAGCAGTACTTTGGCTCAGTCATGTGACTGTGGAACTTCCTCTTGTTTCTCTTCTTGCACCTGGAGCAAGTACACATTCAACCTCTGGCTCAAGGGCAGTTCAGCACAGCCCTGAGGTTGATTACTGACGTGTATCTTTAGGCTGTCTCTGTGTGTGGGCATACGTGTGTGCGTGCAAATTCCGCAGAAAATTGAAGGCAACAAACCGCAGGGGAGAGCCGAAGCATAATGAAGCGAATGATGATGCCGAGGGGGGAAGAAAAGAGCCTGTGGCAACACTCACCTGAGGTGTGAATCTCTTCCTCCATGCAAGCCAAGAAGTGAGTGGCACACTAATTATCGGTTGGGATTCGGATAATTGAGGTGCAGCAATTTGCGGCCACATTTAAGGCGGTGAAACCTTCACGAGCAGGCCGATTTCCTCTGGAGGAGAGGGCCTCCATGAGCACTCCATGAGGGAAAATCCACCCTATAAAAGAATCTACGTGTTACTGCGAGCACTCCAATAAGCTCGTACATTTCAATCCAGATGTGTGAGTACGACAGAACCTCAACCAGGTTATAAAATAAGCTAGTATTTTGGACAGAAGTAACATTAAATAAAAAATGTTGTTGCACTGAATCATCTAATTACATAAGGTGAGTTTGAACTTGAGGGCACTTTCCTAAATGCATCACCAGTGGTTGGATGAAACGTCAACTTTTTAGGCTGTAGTAAACAAAAGTCACTGTATAATGTATACTAAAAGTATATTACAGTATGGCTCCTGGTGATAGAGGTCAAGAGACACTTTGGCAAGCTTTAGAGCATAGTGAATATGATACAGGGACAGCTGGACCTCACATATGAAAAGTTGATTTTCCCACTGATGCAAAGTTATTTTTGGGGCGATACATCGGTTTTGAATGCTTCTCATAAGCTCCAAGAAAAAGAAATTCTCTCAAGAATGCAGTGCAAGAAAACCACATGAACGTCTTAAAATAATTTGAAACACTGCAATCTGCATGACTGCAGCAACAGTCAACAAAATCTTGTACACTTTAGCAAAGTAACAGTTCCAGTGTACAAACCTAACCCCTGACCAACAGCCCAGTACCTCTCCAAAACAACTCCATTAACATGGATGCAGACAGTCACTGGAACATCTCACTCCACAGTGGAGGGAGAGGAAGTTGACCTCTGACCTTTGTTCCTTGGGTTCAACTGAGATTGTCTCAGGGGGTCTGTGGGGTGAGTTTGACTCTTTTGAAAATTTAAACCCATCCATCTGGGACATTAGAAACACTCAATGTGTTTATTGGCATTATCTCAGCATACTTACAGACACATGGCCACGAATGTGTGTGTGTTCGAAATGTGCACAAAGGCACAAATATATGAATATCCACACTTCTTCCTAACCCTGCATAGCATGTATCTGCATTTCCTGCATGTTGACTTGGCTTGGTGATACTATTATTCATTTAGTTACATTTAAGCAATTTAACACAGATTTAGCACATACAGTCCATGTTTTCTAAGTATTCTTTGCTGGAACTAATCAAAAGTCTCCTTCAAACACATACTTTTCTTTTCAAGAAAATACAATTTTCAAGGAAAGTGAGGGCGAACGCACAGCAACACGTCTCAAATAAATCATTAAGGGATGTATTCTCCTCATGAACTTAGAGGCAAATTACATAATTTAATAGGAAATCATGCATTAGTGGGGAAAATTTCATTTGGATCAATGGAAGGTATTGATGTCAACATAAATGGCTGGGTGGACTGTTGTAACCCAGTTTGCAATGGAGGGGAGGGAACAGAGGGGGGGAGTTGAGAGAAGAGTCAGCCCAGTGTAGAGGCTCTTTGTCTGGGATGGACTACAGAGATGCGGGGCCTGGCCTGGTTCTGGGATCTGGAGGTCGGCCAGGGCTTGTGGGGGAGCCAAGAGTGCAGAAGTGGCCGGTCGGTCCCATACTGACACAAAGAGGCCTTTCTCTGGACCACAGGTCTGCGGCGGCCCAGGATTCGCACTGGGGACGTCAGACGACAAAAGGGAGGCTGACACACACACACACACACACACACAGAGTGTGAACACACACATTCACACACACAAGACACATAGGAGCATGTTTGTGTTGCATCTTATACAAACCTCAGAAGTTTGTTTTATTCATTTTATATTTTCACTTCAACAAAATGATAACAATGTTAGACAAGACTTTAGGCTGCAAATTCCAAATCAATTTCTACATTTGTTTCATTGCAAATATATCATGACGATGCTGGTTTTCATCATGTTCATGCCTGTTTATGTACATACCTTTATAACTAACACGTACATGCATCTGCACATGCCCCCTCTCGTTCTCTCCACCCTTTACAATAATGTTATGTAACAGATGTAACAGATTCATCTGGGTCAGAAAACCACATTTTTGTCGGGGAACCTCTATTCTCTCTGCCTCCTCCCCCAATCAGCCGAACCCCCAACCCTCGTCCCCCTGCAGCTTGTAAATTGGGTGAGGTCTGGCCTGGGTTAAGCAGACTCGGCCCCCCTGGCCAGTTAATGAAGCTTAATTAGCTTGATTAAAGCCTAATTAGGAACTGGGGGTAAAGGGTGAGCGGTCTCTGTAAAGATGACCTTTCACCTTTGAGCTTTACCCCCTTTCCCCTTAGATCAGAGCAACCTGGGAAGAGGCACTAAAGGAGCCAGAAGGCTGTATGTGTGTGTGTGTACGTAGGTGGACGCAGTGATTGTATCCTGTTGACACAGAGCAGTCTTGGCCTCCCTGCTGTTTTAACACAAAGAGAAAACACACACGTGCTCCCACACTTTTATACTCGCACATAATACTCGGTCATGTATGCTAACCAATTTCCCTTGTTCACCAGCTCATAAGAGAGCATTTAAATGATCGTTCAGTCAAGAGTTTCCATGTGTTAATCATACGGCTCAGTCCAAATAGTCCAACTTGCATGTGAAAAACTCCCAAATCCACGAACATGAATGCTCAGGCTGAACTAATGAGGTGTTTTGCAGGTTGATACCAACAGAGTGAAGCTGATTGCAGTGCTAATGCTGTGTAACACTTCATCTACATTTGACTATTTTCATAAAATGGAATAACATGTATTCCCATGTTTCCCCCAGTGTTTTGCTCTTGGCAAGGCGGACAAGCATCTCAAACAGCTTTTACATCATGGGATATACTACCATACTAAAATTAGGATCAGATGAACTGCAATGACGCTTGTTGGGAAATGTGCCATTGTAGCATCAAAGAGTAAAAGACAGAGAAAATGGGCAGCATAAACAGTATAAAGGAATAGAGTCCGGTCTGTTATGTAAATGCAACCAACTGACAAATTTAACAGGAACATGTGCAGTGGCTGGATTATTATATGGAGAAAAGTATCAAGAGAGTTGGCTGAGAAAACACAAAGCAGGAGTGCGTGACAAATACAGAAAACAATGTTAAAACTGAAGTTTGTGTAATAGTTGACTCTCCCATTTCCCTTTGTGATTGTATCCCTTCATTGAAATTCTTCATATTAAGTTTTATTTGATCAGAATACTTGTGGTTAGTGTAGTTGCAACAGAGAAAAAGCAGAACAATTATTATTTTGTATACTTCAGTGTTTTTGGATGACTTATTGGTTGGCGACGAGATGATTTACTGTAATGTCTACTTCAGCTCCAGTCTAACTTGTCTGCTAGAATGTGTCAAAAGTGTAGGCATATTTCTCATGTTTCTGCTCTGTATTTCTCAGTCATGTAGGATTGCCCAATGTGCTCCACATGTGGTGACCCCAGTGCAATGAAGGTGGACAGCATTTGGTTTGTGGTGCACAGAGAAAAACATAAAAAAATTTCAGAAATGAAACAGAAACAATGTACCGGTAACTCACATAATCCATAGTATCATCTATATACTGTTTTCCCTGAGATAATTGTTTGTTTTTAGAGTCTGAAATGCTAAAGAGACTGGAGGCTTCATAGCAAAGTAATTAAAAAAAAGAGTAAACAAAAAAAAAGTAAAAAAGACTTAAATTCTCATAGACTGTCCAACTCACTGGCAAGTTAAAACATTCACACAAATATTGCACAGTTATGAATATGTTCAGTGTTAAATGTTGTGTTAAAGAGCTAGCTGAAAGTTCAGAAGACTGTCAAATGGCCTTTTTAAATCGCAGAATATGATAAACTTCTTCTGACAGTCTACACAGTTCATGCTGTGTGCCAGAGCAAGGTGATCAGGCTGCTGTATGAATTATGTAAAGTGTAATGTTGCACTTTTGCAGCATGGTTGACCAAACTCCTGATTGACACATGTGCAACTGAATTTTGTATTTGCACAGGATGGATTTTTAATCGTAAGTGTGACAGGACAGGACTGCTATTGTACAGCTCTGGTGTGTAAATGTGTGAAATGTCCGAGGTCAGACTCACTGGCCTGGAGGTGATCTGTGAAGTGACAGTTGAACCACTCCACCTGGTGTGTGTGTCTGAGTATGTGTGTGTTTTATAGCCTGTGAAATGAAGATGGGGGGTAAGGTGAGGCAGGGAGGGGGAATGGGGTCATGAGATAATCAACCCCGGATCAACTCCACCCACTAACACATACCCCCACACACCACACACACACACACACACACACACATACACTGTCTCTCTTGGGCCTGAGATAACCGAGTCAAGGGCCCAGGGGTCAAAGGTCAGGGCCCTGGCTCATAGAGAACACATGGAAGGGATAAAGAGGCTCTGGATTCCATAAAGCATGAGTAGGGACGGACTTATTTATGGCTGCACGGAAAACATCACAACCCAAATCCCTCCACTCCTGTCCAGTCCACTCCCTCGCTGACGGAAAGAGGGATAGATACAGAGAGAGAAGAGAGAGATGAAGGGGAGTGTTCTGTTCTGCTTCTCTATACTCGCTGTCCAAATGGCTTCTTCTCAAAGGCTCTCTGAAGGGGGTTCAAACTTTCCCTCAAAAATGAAAAAAAAAGAAAAAAGACAGAAATCTTAAACAGTCAAACATTGTCAGCCGCAAACTGAACGAATAAAGAAAAGCCATGTGAGAGCACAGTAAAACAGGGAGATATTGTGACAAGCAGTGGTTTTGATTTAGACCATAGAAAGTAATGGCGCACTGTTTGCTTGCTAAAAGGCACATGGCATGGTCTGTGTTTGGTACACATTAAGACTGACTCTCTCTCTCTCTCTCTCACACACACACACAATATTACCCACACACACTCCTGTCATTTTCACATTTGGTCCTTGCCACACACACACATAGAATGATCTATATTTTCAAAATGAAATATAGTTTGCTTCCTGTATTGAGTCTTTTATAGTCAACTTGCACTGAAAGTTTCACTGAGACAGGATCTTATACATTCCTGTTTAATCTAGTTTTTTCCAGCTGTGGAGTATCATAGTGATGATGCACAATGAAGGGTTCCAATATGAGAAAATAATGGACAAGGCACAGCTGAAGTCCATTACATCCTTTATTCTATTATTTGCTACATTGGCCATTACAGAGCGCATGCATTGTTTCTCCCGCATACGCATAGGGAGCAATTTGCAGTTCAGTATGTTGCTCAAGGACACTTTGACATGTGGACAGGAGCAAAGGACCTAATGATCAAACCTATGATAAACGGCCAACCCGTTCCACCTCCTGAACCACAGCTGCCCTGAAGCTACAGTAATCAAAAGAAAAGAAAACAGGAAAACAGAAGCTCTTCCAATTTTTACCATTTTGAATTCATTAGGAATATAACTACAAATACCACCTCGCAGTCGTGTGCCTCCCAGTGGTGGCTGGTGATAAAAAATTTTGGGGGGGAGCAGGTATGTCGGGGACAAACAAAGTGAAGCAGCACTTCATAGCTCAGCAAAAAACAAACAAACAACAACAACAAAAATCTGAAAAGAGCACAGCTGTAATGTTGCCTAAACACTAGCCAGTAGTACTCCTTGGACATAAATTTTGCCCTCCTTTCCTTCTGGCCTGCAAAGTTCTCAATGACTTTCTGGTGTGTAATCCTTTTCGACCATCCTCCATAGAACAAAATAATCTGAACAGGTTAACGAACTTTGTGATACACAGCCTCTTTTTAAAATTTCATCCTCCTCTCCTTCATGGTGGCAAACCTGCCAACCACTTTGTCTTTGTCAATGTTTATGTCCGGCTCAACACACAGCGAGATGTCTTCTGAGTAGAAACGTGCAAGCTCCAACATTTTCTCAGCATCAGCATCACTCACAGAGAACCATGAACAGAAACGTGTAAAATATTCATTTTCTGTGGTATTGTTATTAAATTTGAACTTGGACTAGGTAAGGTTCTATGCTTTGGTCCCATTGTGTTTTCCAGCTAATAAGTCGTGGCTATAGGTCATCTGCAGGCATCTGTTTGCAAAAAAAAATATTCAGGCATAAAAAACCTTCTACTTCAGTGTGTTCAGACTTCTATTACTTAACACCAGTAGCACTTACACTGATTTTGGCTGTTGGGGAAAAAACTTGCATAAACCATGCATGTGCTCCTAATGGTTCAAAAACAGCTTTCAGTTTACTTTAGGTAAGGCTCTGATAGGCGTTTTAAGCCTATTTTACAGGAATTTAAAGAAATGTTAAGGGGTTAAGTATGTCGGCCATAGTCTCGCTGTCAACACCACAGGAAAGGCTGAAGTTTAGTTTTTTCAGATCAAATTAGTGCAAATGGTGAAAAACAGAGAGAAAATTATACAAATGGTAATTCCACATTGACCTAAGAGGAAAAAATGAAGGAGACAGAAGGAGTTTGGTCACTTGGTCAGAAGACGAAAGGATTTAAAGAGGTGGTGGAAACAAATACATGAGAGTTAAAGAAAGAAAGATATACACCAGGAGAAGAATGACTTGACAGTGGCCATCTGTCCTGTGTTGGCCTTTTTACTGTAGCTCAACCAAGGGTGGTAACCACACACACACACACACACACACACACACACACACACACATCACGGTCATTACTATTCTAGCTATTTTCAGTCTGCCCTCCTTGTTTCTCAGCATACACGTGTGTGTGTGTGTGTCTTGAAGTCGTTGGGCTCATCACCTAAAGGTCTTGAGACAATAGCAGTGAGATAATGAAGACAGGAGCCAGTAATGGAGGCTGATGGAGAACAATACAGCGGTAATGGTTCTGGCACAGTCAATGGAGTTTACTGGTCCTCACTGGGACACTTCCTTCCTGTCCTGCTTTATCAACACACAGGAAAGAAAACAACAAATCCATTCCCCCTCCTCCTCCCGCTTCTCCTCCTCATCTGAATGACTGGAGTGTCGGCTTTTCTTCTTCTTCATGCCCTCCTCCTCCTTGCTGTCTCATCTTCTCTGCTGTGTTTATCTTTTCTTTTTGTTTACTGTTGCTCTTCTCATCTTGGCTCTTTTCTCATCTTCTTTGCTCTCATGTCATTTCTCCTATCTCCTTCGCTTTCCTTTTATAATTTCCACATACTTTGACCTTTGACTCTCCTTTTCCCTCACAATTCGTCCTCTTTTTCCTTTAGTCTTTCTCATATGACATCCATTTAACCATATAAAAAAAATTACGACATTTACATTTTCATTTTCAAAAAAAAAACATGTAAAACTTGCCAGAACCACAAAAAAGAGGTACAAACCAAACCACAGTGAGTCCTGCTATGTTAAGCTAGCTGGAGTGAAGTTACAGCTAGCTTTAGTTAATTTTCCAACACATTTTAATGCTCCAACACCTCAGTAATTGACTGTCTTATACCACATTTATGAAGCAGTAGCTAAATGTAATCATACTGGATATAAAAATGGATAAGAACAACAACAGAAACTAAGCTAAAAGCTGGCTAGCTTAGATGCTGTAATGATTGTCCAAACCATAGACTGTATATAAATATGCACTTCCTGCCACTATGCAAAAGTGAAGCCAAAATATTTCCTTTTCGAGAGCTGCCATTTTGCTTTTGTGACATCATTTGGAGCCAGAGTCTGCGCAGTAGAGTCAGGCATCGGGATGACGGCCCTCAGAACACGCCCCTCAGCTGTCCCGCCACCTGACGGAGGTTTGAGAGCGGCTGTCACAGCTGTCAATCATGACGTCAGACCCCCTTTTTATATCGTCAAATAACTAAGTAAAAAACAAACTTATCCGAAAAATGAGCACATGACAATACATCAGTGTTATAAGAACTACCTAAAATGACAGAAACCATCCTTGGGAAACATTTATTTGACGTGTACTTTGATTTTTTAGTTTGGCACACGTCCCATCCAGTAACATGGAGGGGGCGGGACTTATGACCTATACTGCCGCCAGCCACCAAGGGGCGATGGAGATGTTTTGGCTTCACTTTTGGGGAGCTGTCATGACGTCCATATTTATATGCAGTCTATGGCGCTAACAGAGTTCAGTATCTGATTTCATCTGACAATGACTTTTTCTTGGTCGAGGAGTGGGGGCATAGTCTTCCTAAAAAGACAATTAAAAAAAAGTTTTTACAATTTACATAGCTGTTACACACTTTGGCTAAGTAATATTCAAAATTCAAACCCCCTTTTTCTCAACTTCACTGTTTCTGTAGTTATAGCTGTCATTATTATTCTCCTCTTTTTGTATTCTCTAATCTTGCTTTCTGCTCTAATTTTTTCTTCTCTACTTTCCTGTACTATCTTGTCTCTTTTTTTCTTTGTTTTGTTGTCTATAATATTATTCCTATTCCCTCCTTCACCTCTCCATCTTTCTCAACAGCACAGAGGAAGAAGACACGTTGCGCCCTCCCTTCTTTTCCTTATCAGTGTGTTTTCATTCTCCAAGGGGAAGTGGGAGACCTCTTCAATAAGGGATGCTGCATGCTGTTCGTACCATCCCTCCACCCCCACCACTTCTTGCTCTTCCTCTTCATTCCTTGTTTATCTATGTTCACCCTCCCTCTCTCATTTCAAAGCACCCTGAGGTGAGCTGGGAGGGGAGCGCAGGGAGGAAGGCCTCTCTGGGGTTACCATAATAACTTGGCTCTCTTCTAACTCATGAGCTTTGCTGCCTGTTTTACCCAAGGCTGACAGTGTGTGTGTACAATCCTGACCCTTCTTCATCCCCATATTACAAAACACAGTCTGATACTTCAAAGAGAATGAGATTGTTGCCTGCGCACCCTCTGGAGACACAGAGAGACAGTCAGACAAAGAGGGAGAGAGTTGGGTAAGGAGCTGAGACCTCTCAGGATGTTGTGTTTGCAGAGGACAGGAGGTACCTGCTATAAGGGACAGAGGAGGAGAAGGACGAGGGTGGTGTGGTGGGGAAGTATTTTTAAATATTTTCCTGTTGGTACGCTTCACTGCTTTCATTGTCTCCCCACAGGCTCCTATTTAAGAGTTCGGAAGTCATAAATACAGAAATATGGCAGAAAGCAATTTATGGCAGCAGCAGAATGAGAACAACAAATTATACATTATTGATTAAATCACTGTTGTGTTACATTAATCAGTGATTTGAGCTACTTTAAAATTAAGCTAAAAAGAAGAAATGGGAATAAACAAAACTAATAATGGTATCAGTCCCACTGCTAATCCATCCATCCGTCTATTGTCCGTCATTTATCCGGGTCCGGGTCATGGTAGCAACAGACGTCCTTCTCCCCAGCCACATCCTCCAACTCTTTTTTAGGGGATTCCAAGGTAATCAAAGGCCAGATGTGATAAGCAATGCCTCCCAGGTCTTCTCTGGATTTGATGTGCTTGTAAAACCAGGAGGCATCCTTATCAGATGCCCAAACCACCTCAATTGGCTCCTTTCAACATGGAGCAGCGGTTCTAACCCCCACTTCCCAAAGCTAATGAACACATTAGATCACAGTGACTCAGTACCTGTCCTCACAAGAAAAAACAACAATGTAGGTCTAAAAATCAGCCAGCAAAAACAACCTATAGTTATGTTTACGCTTTCTAGTGGCCATAGTAATTATGACTTGGGAAAGTGACATATAGATCAGACGACGTCAATATAAGGTGATTTCCTCATCAGGTGGAGGCGGGTAGAGGGGGATGGTAAATAGTTTTGTCAGATGGCAGAAAGGCAAAAAGGTGGACTTAGCTGCAGGAGACCACTGTCTGCTTCCCATTTCCAACAGCAAGTTGGAACATTTTAAACCCTGAACTGTAATGTGGTGTTTACTGTTGCCATGACGATGAAGGTTGCTTAACTTTAAGGAAGTACTAACCACAATTCAAGTGATCATATTTACCCAAACGATGATCTTTCCCTAAACCTGAACAACTGTTTTTTGTGCCTAAACCTAACCAGATCTTAACCACAGCATTGTCACACCGTAAAAAATAGATCTATTTCCAATGACTCCCAAAACCATGGCCCATGACTCAGAGGGGCGACTCCTATCTCAACCACTTCACACTACAAACTGTCCCGATGTGTGCTGGAGGTCACAGGTCAATGAAATCAGCAGAATCACAGCATCCACATGAAGCAGGTATGCAATTCCGAGGCCACCATACTGGACACTCTGCCCCCTGGCTGTTCCTTGAGATCCTTTCCATGAACATCACATACAAGGCACAAACCTGGCGGAGCTCAACAAACGCTGAGAACATGCTTGATTTCCTGCCGAGAATATGGACATCTTGCTCCAGTTATACAAAGAGAAATGTCTGTATTCATGCAGCAACCCCCATACAACCAGCACTAAGGATAATGTATGTTTAATGTATTGCTTAAAACACGACTTTCACCAGTTAGCAATTCCAATTTACTGGCAGACAGCATTTTTTGACTGACAATGAACAGCTGTGTCATTGATCGATAGATTTCTGTTTGTGTGGTGACTTCTTCACCACTACATTGTGGACATGTGAACATACATCTTCAGCATGGGTGCCTGGTAGGAATCTAGCTTGAAATTGTGTTAATTCTGTGCAGCATTTATTGAGGCATACAGGCCCACATAAACACATGGATGAATAGAGGGATAGATGGATGGATGGGTGGATACATGTCTGTCAGTCACTTATTCAGTAAGTAAGACACTGGTTATGGACAAAGACCTGTTTTGAAGACAAAGACATTCTTTCTGTCAGCCCCTTTCTTCACTTTCACTCCGTGCAACCTGTTGATTGATAGCAGAAAAAAATGATTTGGTTAAAGTTTAAACTAACATGCAGGGTTGCCACCACTCTCATCATGGGTGAAACATGCACACACTCACATGTGCACACAAACGCATAGTGTGCTAATCTCTTTAGCATTGCCATGGAGACGTTAGTGTGAAGGCTCTGTGGGGGTTTAGCAGTGCCCTGTCCTCAAACCACTGAGGCTGGGACTGTGGGGGAAAGCCAGGCACTGGGCCATGAAAGCACGCCACTGTGCATGTGTGTGTTTGTGTGTGTGCGTGTGTGTGTGTGTGTATATGTGCATTTGTGTGTGCCTGCCTGCATGCCCTTTTGCATTTTCATGAAGTTAATCCCAGCTCGGCCAAGCGAGTCTGGCTGTGCATAAATAATCACTTTAGGAGAAGTTCAAACAGAATCAGTATGCATGACCCTCCATCTCCCTGACACTAGCAACCAGGACAACAGACCTCTGAGCCACCGTTATCCTCTGGACCAACACATGTCTGCTGGCTAGTACACTACTGGTGTTACTCCTCATGAGGAGGAGAGAAAGAGAAGGGAAGATGAAAGGTGAGGGAGAGGGCCAAGGCATACTGCTGAAAATAGAGGCATGACACAATGAGATGAAAGTTTAGAAATCCAAGTAGCAGTAGAGCAAATAGTTAAAGAAGGAGAAAACATGAGTAAAAATGGGAAAGAAAGAAAGAAGGATGGGAGGGAGAAAGGAAGGAAGGACGCAAGATAGACGGAAAGATTTGGGGCTTAGAGGAAGATACTTTCCTACCGCCTCCACTCTCACTATTGGCCCATCGTTCGCTCCAGTGATCTAAGCCTGACTCCCCAGCTTGGTCCCAACTGGCCCTCCATGGGTCAAATTAGCTCCAATACCAAGAGCTTAGTTGGGCTTGAAGAAACAGCTGGCTCCGTGTGGGGCCTTGCGGATCCAAAATGGCCGACCGGTAACAACAGTAAAGCTCACACTACCCTACACATTCCTTTCCCACAGACATGGCCCTAAGCTCAGTCCGGCCCAAAGTGGGATATTTGAAACCTAAACACAGAGATGTTATTCTGCTCCTAAATGGGTGAAACTCTTTCCCATGGTGTGGCTGTCTGAATGGGTAGATGGTCATTTGGTATTGTGAGGAGTTTCTTGGTCTGTAGATCTTGAAAAACTCCAGTCCAACTCCAGAATCCGGTCCAGGCTGCAGTTGCAAAAGTAATTTTTGTTTGGGGAAAAAAGTAAAATCTAAGTAAGTTTTTTAATTTACCATGATGAAGGCATATGTTACCCCTCTGCTATTTAAAAGCTTTTCAACTTGGCAACACTTGAACTTGGATATTTTAACCATGCTTAGAGGCCAAGGGATGTGTTGGTCCACCACATAAGTGCAGACTGAAATATGTCAACAACTTTTGCATGGATTGCCATGAAATTTTGTACAGACATTCATGGTACACTGAGGATGTATTACACTGGTTTTGATGATCCGTTGACATTTACTCTAGTGCTACCATGAGGCTGACATTTGTTGTTCAGAGTGAAATGTCTTCACAACTACTGGATAGGTTGCACTGACATTTGCTACAGATATTAAAGGTCCCTAGAGGATTAATTCAAATAACTTTGGTGATCCTCTGACTTTTTCTATAGCGCCACCACTAGGTCAGAGTTTTTACATGGTCCTCAGACAATGAATCCTAATGACTTTGGTAATCACCTTACCAACAGGTTGATGGTAGCACACTCTAGTGCTACCATGAGGCTGGCATTTGTGGTCCAGAATGAAATATCTTAACTATTGGATGAATTGTGGTCACATATTCGTGGTCCCTAGATGATAAACTCTTGTGACTTTGGTCATTCCTGTCTGTTAATCTGGTGGCATCATCAGGTCAGAGTTTCAGTTTGTCCAATACTACTCTTGTGACCAAATACCTGCAAAACCAATGACATTAACATTAACCTCAGCTTTAATTTGTGTTTAGTGCTAATTAGTAAACGTTAGCACATACTAACATGCTACACTAACATGGTTACTATGGTAACATAACCTGCCACCACCAGCATGATAATTTTGTCATTGTGAGCAAGAATGCTGATGTTAGCATTTAGCTTAAAGCACTGCTGTGCAGCGCCTCACAGAGCCACTAGCTTGGCTGTAGACTCTTAGTCTTGTTCTGATGTTCGGGGCATGCATCATTAAATGTCTCTTTAATCTTTGTAGTCTAATTCCCATAGCTTCCAAAAGTATTGCCTTTGGGAATCCATGAGGCTCTTCATAAATATTTCCACTTCTGTAAGTTTTAACCTCCTTTGCAGGATTTAGACAAATACATCAACACACATTTATCTCCACTTCTTAACATTATTTGCATGATGTCTAACCCTGATGTCACTCGATATAATGTACTCTAAAAAACAAAATCACTGAATTTTGTTTCGAAATACTATTGGAACCAAACTGGACTCAGCAGTGGAAAAACCCTGTTGTGCTCAATCCAACAGTGACAACATGAGAACAGTAACATTGTCCATGTCTCTTTTGCGCAATATATTTATCTGGATCAAATTGTCATTCCCAGAAAAGTGTAGCCTACTATAACTTGACACGCACATACAGTATTTTTCCAAGACTAGGTTCAGCATCATGTGTAATATCTGAAATCAACAAAAGGCCAAAGAAAAGCAACACAGGAATGGAGAGGGATTTGTACTGATGAACAGATGGATAGATGATAGAGAAAAAGAAAGAGAAACGGACGAAGAGAGAGGAGACACAGGAAAGAAAAAGAAAGTGGAAGGAGTCAGAGAACATGTGCTGCTGTCAGTCTGTCTTTTAATCCCCTTGGATTTTTTCTGCTTCCCTTTCCCACGTTCTCAGTGTTAATTGATAAACACAGGGAGGGAACGGGACCCCGTGACTAATCATTCTGGCTGCTGCTGTGTGCTGCTGTGTGTGTGTCTGTGTGTGTGTGTGTGTTTCTACAGGCCAATGAAGTCTGCAGGCCCCAGTGGAGTGGCACTAGTAAGAAACTGGCAGCATCACCAGTCTGCTGCCATATCTTGCCAGCACCTTGTTGTCTGGTTTTTCCTTAGAACCACTTTAACCACACCATGAGCCAAAATACAGTTTGTTCCATGAGTCACTCAATACTTTGTCTTTGACTATAAATAAAACTATATACAGTATAATGGTATGCTGCTCAAATGTGTATAAGCGCTCTCTCTTGACTCCGTTTGCATCAGAGCATTTACTGAAATATGTTTGCTTTCTGTTTTCTTTTTGGACTGCAGAGCAAAAGGAAAAAAATGCTTCCAGACAAAAGCACGGAGAACACTGTTTTTAATACTCTTCCCCGAACACATGCCCATTAGTGTTGAATACCACAAAGTGAAATTGCAATATTTACGGAAAAATCTCACTAAAGTCTGCTCCCTTTTCCCAGAAGATCTGTAAACGAAATCTTTGGAGGGGATTCAACAACTGGCTATCTCCAGCCAGCCTGCAAAGCAGCATTCAATATTTGAAGTATCAAGTGCAGATGATGCCTTAAAATAACGCCTAAATGTCCAAGAACAATGCTCCTGTGCCTCAAGCCACCAAAACAACATGCCAAAATGGCTGCAAGCAACAGGTTTTCCTTCCTGACTCTTGCACATAGTAAAACCCTCAGGTCAGAACAATAAAGTTGGTCATATGCTCCTCTGACCTTTTTAAACTGGTAAGAGGATATGCTGAAAAACAATAAATCATTGACTTCATTTTTTCCATCTCGGGGATAGTGTACAGTACTTTTACTTTTAGGAATTTTTGTTCTACAAACATACCACAAACATTACTCTGTAACCTACTGAATATGAAACAAGACTAAAGCTGTCAGTTGCTTCATCAGAAGCACTAGTTGGATGGTCAGATAGCTTCGGAAACCCCTTCCCCCTTCACCTTTCGGAGGTCTGAATTAGGGAGGGTTCATCCAGCAATTTCTATCAAGTGACAATTTCTGAAACTGAGAATCTAACACAGTGATTGGCTAGGTGTTTGGCAGTGAGAAGGTAAGTAGGGTTTTAACTTCTGTCTCTACCCTTCTTTGCTCATCCTACACACCTATTTCTGTCACCTTAGACATGTACAAACAACTGCAACACTATGAATGTCTTCCAGGAGAGACTGTCTGAAAATGTACACCATTATCCCCATTTTTAAACAATTGTTTCATCTTGCGCCTTTACATGACGGCTGGCTTTGCACCCTGCCTTTGAATGTAGCCACTTTTAACATTTATGATGTGGTTTGACACGTCGCACAAACTAGTTCTTTTTCAAGATGCCAACAAAATGCTAACATGCTGATGTTAGGCAGATATGAAGTTCACCATCTTATTTTAGAATGTTAGCATGCTAACATTCACTAATTAGCACTAAATACAAAGTACAGCTGAGGCTGATGGGAATGTCATTAGTTTCGCAGGTAATTGGTCACAAAAGAAAGTGTTGGATAATTAAAAATTTGGCCCAATGATGGCGCTGGAAGAAATTTTAAGGAACCACCAAAGTTATGGCAATTCATCCTGAGGGGAACATGAATGTCTGTATCAAATTACATGGCAATCCATCCAAGAGTTGTCAGGATATTTCACCAAAAATTTCACCAAAAATATCAACCTTATGGTAGCACTAGAGTCAAGGGATTCTCAAAGTCAGTAGGATTCATCCGCTGGGTGCCATGAATATCTTTTCCAAATTCCCTAGATATCCATCCAATAGTTGTTGAGATATTTCAGTCTGGGCCAAAGTGGTGAACCAACTGACTGATGGGCTGACATTACTATACTGATATTGCCATGACACTAGCATGGCTAAAGATAATGCGAAGAATGAGAATAACCATTTATCATTATTATTATGAGAAAGTCAGGTTTTCCTGGGAAAAGATTGATATACAGTACCTGTCAAAAGTTTGCACACACTAGTGAAGGGGAAAGTGTGTCCAAACTTTTGACTGGTACCGTAATCCCGGAATGTAATAATTTTAAAATCAGAGGAAAACATTCAACCTTAATAAAAAACAATGTAAACTGCTTTTAGTTTCATTTCTCATTCTGGATATCCATCATTTGATCATTTCATCATATGGTGCCTTGTGAAGGACTTTTATTTATGCTGTTACAAGCCAGTGTTTAAAAAAGGGTCTTACAGGTTACTTAGACCTGAAATATCACACAGTACTATGTCCAAGATTACTTCCAAAACATATATTGTACATGCTGAAAAGTTGATTAATGTCACTTGGATAAAGGAATAATCATATTCCATTGTGGTCAGTGTCTGCACAGTCTCTGACTCGGTCTTTAAAATTAGCCAATCACATGTTACCGTCTCAAACACACCCCTCTCACTCTCCCTCCTCTCTCTCAAATACACACATGCACAGACACATAAATTGCCCTTAGTCATACCCTCAACCACAGGGCTCACACCCACACTACTCCTACACACACACACACACACACATACACACACTACACTGACTCACATAGCCTCACTGCTGACTCATAATCGGGAAATTAGCGGACAAGTTAGATCAAGGAGTACAACGGTTCATTCAATGGTTTAGAAGTGCAACTTGAACAAAGCTTCAACAAATGTTGTTTTCTTTCGTTTTTGCATCCCAAGCAGTCTGCCGCCCCTTGTCTTCTTCACTGGCTAACAATAAAAACCCTCTGACCACTGAGAACAAAAAGGAAACCCCCAAATGAGAAGGAATTCAAGACTGTATTATGCTTATTTAAATTGGTCTATGTTGACATGTGGACGGATAATTGATGTATTTTGTCTTGACGTTACAAAATGTGGTGAGTGGTTGTATAACGAGACCAACATGAAAAACTGCTCCATTAAGACTAGTTCAGCACAGATGTTTGGACCGACATAAAGCTTGGAACGAGATCAGCTCAGAGTAAAAAGAACTGACAGACTGACACAAACATGGAGTTGGACTACAGGAAGAGTGACTGAAATAAACAACAAAATGAGAAATGAACTGAAGAAAAGGACCAGTAGACTGACCCAGGCAGGATGGTTGGTAATCAATAACAGATTAATACAGAGGTATATACTGTACTGTATGATTTGATGACATCAAAAGGAGGATCAATTTGAATTTTGATCACTTCAGTGACAGGAATCCCTGTGAAATGACTTCAAATAACTGCACACTCCTTAGATTTATTCCTGTTATGTCTAATACTGCTTCTGTCTGCATGTCAGCAAAAATTAGCGGGCATCACGCACAGATGTTTACATAGGAAACATGAAACTAAAACAAAACTGGGAAACAGTTATGAGTTTTCAAAATGGTGCTTTTGCCATTTGAGTCTTTGTTTTAGTTCCATGTTGAGATTGGGCCTAACCACAATGCTATTGGTACCCTTCCCTGCTTAAATGGTCATCCAAACGGTTGATCCAAATTTCATAAAAAGCATTCTTTTTCACTTATCTCTAGTGCTATCCAAGCATGCATAGTTTGACTTTCGATCTATGAGAAAATGGAAGTTGAGCGGAATCTTACTTGATAACTGCATTGAAAGATTACATTTTTAAACACTTGACGGCAAAGTCTCTTTTAAGAAACAGTGTCCTCTTTACTGAGGATAATCCAGACTCACAGTTTCTATGGACACCATGTTTTTAGTTGAAAGTCATTCTAGTGAAAACTGTTGATGGCTTATCCAGAGTAACAGACATGATGTTGTGGAGGCATAAAGAGCTTCAGCCATCATTGGTGTGTCCGGCCTGCTCATGCACAGCTGTCTGTTTCACTTTTAGGAAGTCTTCGTAACTTCCTAAAAGTAACTTAAACCAGAATAACAGAAGTTAATGCAATCAATGGATAAAAAACATTGATTCCTTCTGATTATGTCATTGGGTATCATTTGGGTATGGTGGGTTCATGTGAGTATCACTGTACTTAAACAAATATCCCAATTTTTCTACATTGTGTTATGTTATGTGTTATATTATCAACTTCCCCCTTTGTTTACACTGCAGGGCAGTTGTCCTTTACAGACAGAGAAACTGAAACTAAGAGACAGACAGACAAACAGTTAGAGGACCGGTCCTGTTCTGCTTTACAGCTAATTGGAGCAATCATAATAAAAGGCCAGTAAATCCCCACCATTAGCCTGTTAAGGACAGGAAACAGAGGCTGGCTTTTATCGCTGCTTCTCCTCACTGCTGCCCATACCTGCGGCTATGTGCATCCACGCACACGCACACACACACACACACACACATACAGTTATGTACACTCAGATTTCCTTTCGTGGGTGTTTGGGCTGCATTAGCTCACTCTATTTTTAGGTTCCTGTGTGCTTTTTTCATTACTGCATAGTAAACAGTACCTCTGCTCGTAACTAAGAGGGAAATAAAGATTTCTGCTCCTGGACAGGATGGGGAGCGCCAGCGAGCTGTTGCCCCCAGTAATGAGTCTCTCCCTGGGGGTTGGATTGAGCTCCCTGTGGGCCTCTCTGGCTGGAGCCTGGATGCCAGCTCAGTGGAAAACACACAGCTCCGTACAGGCTGGTGGAAGGTCGCTGCGCTTTATGTTGCCTTTTTCTTTACTCTTTCTTTTACTCCTCTGTCCCTCCTCTGTTTGCCCTGTCATTCCTATACTTAAAGGGGGAATTCCCCTATTCTGCGGCCATGGCTGGGACTGAATGGGCCTGACTGGGATGGGAGCACAGGGTGGAGGTTGTGTGAGTGTGTGTGTGAGTGTTAGCGGGGGGGCAGTAATGGCCCAGTGAAAGGCTCTTTTGTCAGACTCCTGCTGTTTGACAGTGGGGCTATCCTCCCAGGACTCATCTTCGGCCCTGCCACACCCACCCAGCCTTTCATATGGTAAGGCCTCCTAATGGCTTTAACACTCACCCGATTGCTACGGCACTCCCAAGCAACCAACAGGGCTACCCACCCTGCCCTCCCTTACCCCCCCCTCCTCCTCCCCTGGCAACCAACCACCTCCACTGCTACCCTGGCAACTGCTTCTGCCCCACTGAACCTGCCCCGGCAACTGCTTTTGACTCTCAATCAGTTCAGGTTCATTTCTGACTCCCTCGCTGGAGGGGCTGGGAGGTGGGAACAGAGAGAGGAGAATAGGGATGGGCAGGGATGTGCACATAGGGGTGTGCATGTTAAGGGGTACAGCTCCCACCCCCTATAACATGCACATAAACAAAACTACACCAAATATCAAAGGTGTAAAATCTGGTGCTGAAATGTACTAAAACTAAAATGTTGGAGTAAATTTCCTAACGGGCTTATAGCTGTGTCGCTCACTGACAAAGCTGTTATTGCTGTCTAACTTCCAATAAGAGGCGTTTACATACATATGAATGCATGCAAGCACACACATTCAGAGACAACAGTGTGGAGAATGAGGTGTTCCTGTCAGCCAGGGGTAGCATACACACATTGGGACTTGGTTAAATTAAGGTTGGCCTTTCCACTGGGTGCTTGGGGCTGGATTTGCATTTGAATCCAATTGTGAGTGCCTAGATTTATGCCTCTGTGATTGATGCCCAGCAGTGCTTTTTTCTGACTTTCTCTAACTGTGTTGTGCTCCTTATTGCTCCCCTATTTTCCTCATGCTCGTCCCACACATACCCCTCCTCTTCATTGCTTGTTTTCCAGGGCAGGGCCCACATTTGATATTGATTTCATGCTTCTCACGAAAGGTCGTGGTAATTATTTTAATACATTCTGCTGTATTTATCGTCCACTATAAGGAAGAATTCTCACATGGAATTAATTTGCAGTTATACTGCCTTATCTTTATTTGCACGTCAACATATAAAACCCTAAACCAGGGCCCATATTTATGCAACTTCTAGGACTGAGAGCCATCTTAGGAGAAAGAAAGTTCTTTACCAAAAAGGGAGGCGTAAGAGTGACTACAAAGTGACATTCGTCCACATGAAATAGGTGAATCCTGAAGCTAGACGAGGTAGTGACTACTTGCAGGACCAGTTGGTGAACCGCTGTAGCTGGCGAGCTAACTGCTAACTATAGCCGGCTTGGCTGGGCAAGCGTTAGTCGGTTACAATCATGGATGTATATTAAGAAGGTCACAATAGCTGCCAGAACTTCTCTCTATTTTCTCTCTACTGTTAGTTTGCTAACAGCCAGTTAGCAAACTTCTGAGTTAGAATAAATTACATTTATTCAGAAGAATTGCTCACATGTATGTAAAGCTTTATGATCAGAGATCATAAACATCAAACCTCAATTCATCTCAGTTTACCCATGTTTCAAGACTGCCATAAATCAAATATTTATGTGAGCATCAATAAGTATCAATAATAGATATAAGCACAGGGGCATTGTAATTTATTATGAAAGCTCTTAAAAATGCATGGTGGATATGGTCATTAAGTTATAACAGTGGTGCCATAAAGTTTCTTTGTTGGCAGGCTGAATACGCTCATGTCAGTCACACATCAGTACTTGGGACATTGAAATAGTTCAACAATAGAATGACTTTTCTTTTATTGACATGAATGGATATGGTTGTATAAAGTGGTCAGTGTGAAATAAAAACAGTTGAAAGCAGTAGATGTGCTTGCTAGTAGAAAGAGAGATCCATTGATAAATATCGCAAAAAAACGAATCAAAACAAGACAGCAAAAGTTAGTAATGGAATGGCCTAAACCCGAATTAGTACACATTCCTTCCCCGGCAGAAGGAAAATTCCCCCCTCAGCTCTCCTTGACTGATTGACAGGGAACTCTCCAGCATGAATATTCATAACCACAGTCCCACCAAGCTTTCTCACAGCTAGAAGAAAAGTAAACTTTGCCAGGGGAGAGAAGATTGCTACTGGCTGCTCACTTCATGTGGAAATGTGGGGTTTCTATTCAACTCCCTGCAGGCATTTCTAAAAAAGAATAAGGAAGGGGAGAGCACCAGGCCATGGGTGGTGGTGGTAGGGAGTGGGGGGGGGGGGTTGTGTGCCTTGAGTGAAAGTTGACAAGATTTAAGGATTTGCCTGGCTCCAGCTTTTGTTTCTGCCTGCTTTTAGGAGTGAATATACATGACTCTACATCTCTTTCTTCACGTGAATTAGCGATTGCGAAAACAGAAGCTGAGAATGCAAAATAGATGGAGGGACAGCGCCTGGAAAATGGGAACATATCTGGACTTATTTTCTTCATAGTTTAACTCACGCAAACAACACTAAACATGCAATTACTTGCTCGAGGGGGGAAAAGAAAAAAAACAAACGCTGGAAAAAAAAAACAGTATTGAGATTGATGCGTTGAGGCGACGGGTGACAGCTGAAACCCTGGGAATGGGTAGTGGTGGTGGGTGGGTGAAGGGTGGAGGGGGTGATGAGGAGTTGACAGAGGCCTCTTAGCAGTAAAAGACCACTGTGTGTAATCGCTTTTAATTGGAATGTATGGAAGACAAGGCTCTCCGAGGGGATCAGTTGGCTTTAAACCGGCCTAATTATATGGGAT